>NC_083412.1:103459509-103474509 GCF_020745735.1 Hemiscyllium ocellatum
AGGGTTAGGGTTAGGGTTAGGGTTAGGGTTAGGGTTAGGGTTAGGGTTAGGGTTAGGGTTAGGGTTAGGGTTAGGGTTAGGGTTAGGGTTAGGGTTAGGGTTAGGGTTAGGGTTAGGGTTAGGGTTAGGGTTAGGGTTAGGGTTAGGGTTAGGGTTAGGGTTAGGGTTAGGGTTAGGGTTAGGGTTAGGGTTAGGGTTAGGGTTAGGGTTAGGGTTAGGGTTAGGGTTAGGGTTAGGGTTAGGGTTAGGGTTAGGGTTAGGGTTAGGGTTAGGGTTAGGGTTAGGGTTAGGGTTAGGGTTAGGGTTAGGGTTAGGGTTAGGGTTAGGGTTAGGGTTAGGGTTAGGGTTAGGGTTAGGGTTAGGGTTAGGGTTAGGGTTAGGGTTAGGGTTAGGGTTAGGGTTAGGGTTAGGGTTAGGGTTAGGGTTAGGGTTAGGGTTAGGGTTAGGGTTAGGGTTAGGGTTAGGGTTAGGGTTAGGGTTAGGGTTAGGGTTAGGGTTAGGGTTAGGGTTAGGGTTAGGGTTAGGGTTAGGGTTAGGGTTAGGGTTAGGGTTAGGGTTAGGGTTAGGGTTAGGGTTAGGGTTAGGGTTAGGGTTAGGGTTAGGGTTAGGGTTAGGGTTAGGGTTAGGGTTAGGGTTAGGGTTAGGGTTAGGGTTAGGGTTAGGGTTAGGGTTAGGGTTAGGGTTAGGGTTAGGGTTAGGGTTAGGGTTAGGGTTAGGGTTAGGGTTAGGGTTAGGGTTAGGGTTAGGGTTAGGGTTAGGGTTAGGGTTAGGGTTAGGGTTAGGGTTAGGGTTAGGGTTAGGGTTAGGGTTAGGGTTAGGGTTAGGGTTAGGGTTAGGGTTAGGGTTAGGGTTAGGGTTAGGGTTAGGGTTAGGGTTAGGGTTAGGGTTAGGGTTAGGGTTAGGGTTAGGGTTAGGGTTAGGGTTAGGGTTAGGGTTAGGGTTAGGGTTAGGGTTAGGGTTAGGGTTAGGGTTAGGGTTAGGGTTAGGGTTAGGGTTAGGGTTAGGGTTAGGGTTAGGGTTAGGGTTAGGGTTAGGGTTAGGGTTAGGGTTAGGGTTAGGGTTAGGGTTAGGGTTAGGGTTAGGGTTAGGGTTAGGGTTAGGGTTAGGGTTAGGGTTAGGGTTAGGGTTAGGGTTAGGGTTAGGGTTAGGGTTAGGGTTAGGGTTAGGGTTAGGGTTAGGGTTAGGGTTAGGGTTAGGGTTAGGGTTAGGGTTAGGGTTAGGGTTAGGGTTAGGGTTAGGGTTAGGGTTAGGGTTAGGGTTAGGGTTAGGGTTAGGGTTAGGGTTAGGGTTAGGGTTAGGGTTAGGGTTAGGGTTAGGGTTAGGGTTAGGGTTAGGGTTAGGGTTAGGGTTAGGGTTAGGGTTAGGGTTAGGGTTAGGGTTAGGGTTAGGGTTAGGGTTAGGGTTAGGGTTAGGGTTAGGGTTAGGGTTAGGGTTAGGGTTAGGGTTAGGGTTAGGGTTAGGGTTAGGGTTAGGGTTAGGGTTAGGGTTAGGGTTAGGGTTAGGGTTAGGGTTAGGGTTAGGGTTAGGGTTAGGGTTAGGGTTAGGGTTAGGGTTAGGGTTAGGGTTAGGGTTAGGGTTTAGGGTTAGGGTTAGGGTTAGGGTTAGGGTTAGGGTTAGGGTTAGGGTTAGGGTTAGGGTTAGGGTTAGGGTTAGGGTTAGGGTTAGGGTTAGGGTTAGGGTTAGGGTTAGGGTTAGGGTTAGGGTTAGGGTTAGGGTTAGGGTTAGGGTTAGGGTTAGGGTTAGGGTTAGGGTTAGGGTTAGGGTTAGGGTTAGGGTTAGGGTTAGGGTTAGGGTTAGGGTTAGGGTTAGGGTTAGGGTTAGGGTTAGGGTTAGGGTTAGGGTTAGGGTTAGGGTTAGGGTTAGGGTTAGGGTTAGGGTTAGGGTTAGGGTTAGGGTTAGGGTTAGGGTTAGGGTTAGGGTTAGGGTTAGGGTTAGGGTTAGGGTTAGGGTTAGGGTTAGGGTTAGGGTTAGGGTTAGGGTTAGGGTTAGGGTTAGGGTTAGGGTTAGGGTTAGGGTTAGGGTTAGGGTTAGGGTTAGGGTTAGGGTTAGGGTTAGGGTTAGGGTTAGGGTTAGGGTTAGGGTTAGGGTTAGGGTTAGGGTTAGGGTTAGGGTTAGGGTTAGGGTTAGGGTTAGGGTTAGGGTTAGGGTTAGGGTTAGGGTTAGGGTTAGGGTTAGGGTTAGGGTTAGGGTTAGGGTTAGGGTTAGGGTTAGGGTTAGGGTTAGGGTTAGGGTTAGGGTTAGGGTTAGGGTTAGGGTTAGGGTTAGGGTTAGGGTTAGGGTTAGGGTTAGGGTTAGGGTTAGGGTTAGGGTTAGGGTTAGGGTTAGGGTTAGGGTTAGGGTTAGGGTTAGGGTTAGGGTTAGGGTTAGGGTTAGGGTTAGGGTTAGGGTTAGGGTTAGGGTTAGGGTTAGGGTTAGGGTTAGGGTTAGGGTTAGGGTTAGGGTTAGGGTTAGGGTTAGGGTTAGGGTTAGGGTTAGGGTTAGGGTTAGGGTTAGGGTTAGGGTTAGGGTTAGGGTTAGGGTTAGGGTTAGGGTTAGGGTTAGGGTTAGGGTTAGGGTTAGGGTTAGGGTTAGGGTTAGGGTTAGGGTTAGGGTTAGGGTTAGGGTTAGGGTTAGGGTTAGGGTTAGGGTTAGGGTTAGGGTTAGGGTTAGGGTTAGGGTTAGGGTTAGGGTTAGGGTTAGGGTTAGGGTTAGGGTTAGGGTTAGGGTTAGGGTTAGGGTTAGGGTTAGGGTTAGGGTTAGGGTTAGGGTTAGGGTTAGGGTTAGGGTTAGGGTTAGGGTTAGGGTTAGGGTTAGGGTTAGGGTTAGGGTTAGGGTTAGGGTTAGGGTTAGGGTTAGGGTTAGGGTTAGGGTTAGGGTTAGGGTTAGGGTTAGGGTTAGGGTTAGGGTTAGGGTTAGGGTTAGGGTTAGGGTTAGGGTTAGGGTTAGGGTTAGGGTTAGGGTTAGGGTTAGGGTTAGGGTTAGGGTTAGGGTTAGGGTTAGGGTTAGGGTTAGGGTTAGGGTTAGGGTTAGGGTTAGGGTTAGGGTTAGGGTTAGGGTTAGGGTTAGGGTTAGGGTTAGGGTTAGGGTTAGGGTTAGGGTTAGGGTTAGGGTTAGGGTTAGGGTTAGGGTTAGGGTTAGGGTTAGGGTTAGGGTTAGGGTTAGGGTTAGGGTTAGGGTTAGGGTTAGGGTTAGGGTTAGGGTTAGGGTTAGGGTTAGGGTTAGGGTTAGGGTTAGGGTTAGGGTTAGGGTTAGGGTTAGGGTTAGGGTTAGGGTTAGGGTTAGGGTTAGGGTTAGGGTTAGGGTTAGGGTTAGGGTTAGGGTTAGGGTTAGGGTTAGGGTTAGGGTTAGGGTTAGGGTTAGGGTTAGGGTTAGGGTTAGGGTTAGGGTTAGGGTTAGGGTTAGGGTTAGGGTTAGGGTTAGGGTTAGGGTTAGGGTTAGGGTTAGGGTTAGGGTTAGGGTTAGGGTTAGGGTTAGGGTTAGGGTTAGGGTTAGGGTTAGGGTTAGGGTTAGGGTTAGGGTTAGGGTTAGGGTTAGGGTTAGGGTTAGGGTTAGGGTTAGGGTTAGGGTTAGGGTTAGGGTTAGGGTTAGGGTTAGGGTTAGGGTTAGGGTTAGGGTTAGGGTTAGGGTTAGGGTTAGGGTTAGGGTTAGGGTTAGGGTTAGGGTTAGGGTTAGGGTTAGGGTTAGGGTTAGGGTTAGGGTTAGGGTTAGGGTTAGGGTTAGGGTTAGGGTTAGGGTTAGGGTTAGGGTTAGGGTTAGGGTTAGGGTTAGGGTTAGGGTTAGGGTTAGGGTTAGGGTTAGGGTTAGGGTTAGGGTTAGGGTTAGGGTTAGGGTTAGGGTTAGGGTTAGGGTTAGGGTTAGGGTTAGGGTTAGGGTTAGGGTTAGGGTTAGGGTTAGGGTTAGGGTTAGGGTTAGGGTTAGGGTTAGGGTTAGGGTTAGGGTTAGGGTTAGGGTTAGGGTTAGGGTTAGGGTTAGGGTTAGGGTTAGGGTTAGGGTTAGGGTTAGGGTTAGGGTTAGGGTTAGGGTTAGGGTTAGGGTTAGGGTTAGGGTTAGGGTTAGGGTTAGGGTTAGGGTTAGGGTTAGGGTTAGGGTTAGGGTTAGGGTTAGGGTTAGGGTTAGGGTTAGGGTTAGGGTTAGGGTTAGGGTTAGGGTTAGGGTTAGGGTTAGGGTTAGGGTTAGGGTTAGGGTTAGGGTTAGGGTTAGGGTTAGGGTTAGGGTTAGGGTTAGGGTTAGGGTTAGGGTTAGGGTTAGGGTTAGGGTTAGGGTTAGGGTTAGGGTTAGGGTTAGGGTTAGGGTTAGGGTTAGGGTTAGGGTTAGGGTTAGGGTTAGGGTTAGGGTTAGGGTTAGGGTTAGGGTTAGGGTTAGGGTTAGGGTTAGGGTTAGGGTTAGGGTTAGGGTTAGGGTTAGGGTTAGGGTTAGGGTTAGGGTTAGGGTTAGGGTTAGGGTTAGGGTTAGGGTTAGGGTTAGGGTTAGGGTTAGGGTTAGGGTTAGGGTTAGGGTTAGGGTTAGGGTTAGGGTTAGGGTTAGGGTTAGGGTTAGGGTTAGGGTTAGGGTTAGGGTTAGGGTTAGGGTTAGGGTTAGGGTTAGGGTTAGGGTTAGGGTTAGGGTTAGGGTTAGGGTTAGGGTTAGGGTTAGGGTTAGGGTTAGGGTTAGGGTTAGGGTTAGGGTTAGGGTTAGGGTTAGGGTTAGGGTTAGGGTTAGGGTTAGGGTTAGGGTTAGGGTTAGGGTTAGGGTTAGGGTTAGGGTTAGGGTTAGGGTTAGGGTTAGGGTTAGGGTTAGGGTTAGGGTTAGGGTTAGGGTTAGGGTTAGGGTTAGGGTTAGGGTTAGGGTTAGGGTTAGGGTTAGGGTTAGGGTTAGGGTTAGGGTTAGGGTTAGGGTTAGGGTTAGGGTTAGGGTTAGGGTTAGGGTTAGGGTTAGGGTTAGGGTTAGGGTTAGGGTTAGGGTTAGGGTTAGGGTTAGGGTTAGGGTTAGGGTTAGGGTTAGGGTTAGGGTTAGGGTTAGGGTTAGGGTTAGGGTTAGGGTTAGGGTTAGGGTTAGGGTTAGGGTTAGGGTTAGGGTTAGGGTTAGGGTTAGGGTTAGGGTTAGGGTTAGGGTTAGGGTTAGGGTTAGGGTTAGGGTTAGGGTTAGGGTTAGGGTTAGGGTTAGGGTTAGGGTTAGGGTTAGGGTTAGGGTTAGGGTTAGGGTTAGGGTTAGGGTTAGGGTTAGGGTTAGGGTTAGGGTTAGGGTTAGGGTTAGGGTTAGGGTTAGGGTTAGGGTTAGGGTTAGGGTTAGGGTTAGGGTTAGGGTTAGGGTTAGGGTTAGGGTTAGGGTTAGGGTTAGGGTTAGGGTTAGGGTTAGGGTTAGGGTTAGGGTTAGGGTTAGGGTTAGGGTTAGGGTTAGGGTTAGGGTTAGGGTTAGGGTTAGGGTTAGGGTTAGGGTTAGGGTTAGGGTTAGGGTTAGGGTTAGGGTTAGGGTTAGGGTTAGGGTTAGGGTTAGGGTTAGGGTTAGGGTTAGGGTTAGGGTTAGGGTTAGGGTTAGGGTTAGGGTTAGGGTTAGGGTTAGGGTTAGGGTTAGGGTTAGGGTTAGGGTTAGGGTTAGGGTTAGGGTTAGGGTTAGGGTTAGGGTTAGGGTTAGGGTTAGGGTTAGGGTTAGGGTTAGGGTTAGGGTTAGGGTTAGGGTTAGGGTTAGGGTTAGGGTTAGGGTTAGGGTTAGGGTTAGGGTTAGGGTTAGGGTTAGGGTTAGGGTTAGGGTTAGGGTTAGGGTTAGGGTTAGGGTTAGGGTTAGGGTTAGGGTTAGGGTTAGGGTTAGGGTTAGGGTTAGGGTTAGGGTTAGGGTTAGGGTTAGGGTTAGGGTTAGGGTTAGGGTTAGGGTTAGGGTTAGGGTTAGGGTTAGGGTTAGGGTTAGGGTTAGGGTTAGGGTTAGGGTTAGGGTTAGGGTTAGGGTTAGGGTTAGGGTTAGGGTTAGGGTTAGGGTTAGGGTTAGGGTTAGGGTTAGGGTTAGGGTTAGGGTTAGGGTTAGGGTTAGGGTTAGGGTTAGGGTTAGGGTTAGGGTTAGGGTTAGGGTTAGGGTTAGGGTTAGGGTTAGGGTTAGGGTTAGGGTTAGGGTTAGGGTTAGGGTTAGGGTTAGGGTTAGGGTTAGGGTTAGGGTTAGGGTTAGGGTTAGGGTTAGGGTTAGGGTTAGGGTTAGGGTTAGGGTTAGGGTTAGGGTTAGGGTTAGGGTTAGGGTTAGGGTTAGGGTTAGGGTTAGGGTTAGGGTTAGGGTTAGGGTTAGGGTTAGGGTTAGGGTTAGGGTTAGGGTTAGGGTTAGGGTTAGGGTTAGGGTTAGGGTTAGGGTTAGGGTTAGGGTTAGGGTTAGGGTTAGGGTTAGGGTTAGGGTTAGGGTTAGGGTTAGGGTTAGGGTTAGGGTTAGGGTTAGGGTTAGGGTTAGGGTTAGGGTTAGGGTTAGGGTTAGGGTTAGGGTTAGGGTTAGGGTTAGGGTTAGGGTTAGGGTTAGGGTTAGGGTTAGGGTTAGGGTTAGGGTTAGGGTTAGGGTTAGGGTTAGGGTTAGGGTTAGGGTTAGGGTTAGGGTTAGGGTTAGGGTTAGGGTTAGGGTTAGGGTTAGGGTTAGGGTTAGGGTTAGGGTTAGGGTTAGGGTTAGGGTTAGGGTTAGGGTTAGGGTTAGGGTTAGGGTTAGGGTTAGGGTTAGGGTTAGGGTTAGGGTTAGGGTTAGGGTTAGGGTTAGGGTTAGGGTTAGGGTTAGGGTTAGGGTTAGGGTTAGGGTTAGGGTTAGGGTTAGGGTTAGGGTTAGGGTTAGGGTTAGGGTTAGGGTTAGGGTTAGGGTTAGGGTTAGGGTTAGGGTTAGGGTTAGGGTTAGGGTTAGGGTTAGGGTTAGGGTTAGGGTTAGGGTTAGGGTTAGGGTTAGGGTTAGGGTTAGGGTTAGGGTTAGGGTTAGGGTTAGGGTTAGGGTTAGGGTTAGGGTTAGGGTTAGGGTTAGGGTTAGGGTTAGGGTTAGGGTTAGGGTTAGGGTTAGGGTTAGGGTTAGGGTTAGGGTTAGGGTTAGGGTTAGGGTTAGGGTTAGGGTTAGGGTTAGGGTTAGGGTTAGGGTTAGGGTTAGGGTTAGGGTTAGGGTTAGGGTTAGGGTTAGGGTTAGGGTTAGGGTTAGGGTTAGGGTTAGGGTTAGGGTTAGGGTTAGGGTTAGGGTTAGGGTTAGGGTTAGGGTTAGGGTTAGGGTTAGGGTTAGGGTTAGGGTTAGGGTTAGGGTTAGGGTTAGGGTTAGGGTTAGGGTTAGGGTTAGGGTTAGGGTTAGGGTTAGGGTTAGGGTTAGGGTTAGGGTTAGGGTTAGGGTTAGGGTTAGGGTTAGGGTTAGGGTTAGGGTTAGGGTTAGGGTTAGGGTTAGGGTTAGGGTTAGGGTTAGGGTTAGGGTTAGGGTTAGGGTTAGGGTTAGGGTTAGGGTTAGGGTTAGGGTTAGGGTTAGGGTTAGGGTTAGGGTTAGGGTTAGGGTTAGGGTTAGGGTTAGGGTTAGGGTTAGGGTTAGGGTTAGGGTTAGGGTTAGGGTTAGGGTTAGGGTTAGGGTTAGGGTTAGGGTTAGGGTTAGGGTTAGGGTTAGGGTTAGGGTTAGGGTTAGGGTTAGGGTTAGGGTTAGGGTTAGGGTTAGGGTTAGGGTTAGGGTTAGGGTTAGGGTTAGGGTTAGGGTTAGGGTTAGGGTTAGGGTTAGGGTTAGGGTTAGGGTTAGGGTTAGGGTTAGGGTTAGGGTTAGGGTTAGGGTTAGGGTTAGGGTTAGGGTTAGGGTTAGGGTTAGGGTTAGGGTTAGGGTTAGGGTTAGGGTTAGGGTTAGGGTTAGGGTTAGGGTTAGGGTTAGGGTTAGGGTTAGGGTTAGGGTTAGGGTTAGGGTTAGGGTTAGGGTTAGGGTTAGGGTTAGGGTTAGGGTTAGGGTTAGGGTTAGGGTTAGGGTTAGGGTTAGGGTTAGGGTTAGGGTTAGGGTTAGGGTTAGGGTTAGGGTTAGGGTTAGGGTTAGGGTTAGGGTTAGGGTTAGGGTTAGGGTTAGGGTTAGGGTTAGGGTTAGGGTTAGGGTTAGGGTTAGGGTTAGGGTTAGGGTTAGGGTTAGGGTTAGGGTTAGGGTTAGGGTTAGGGTTAGGGTTAGGGTTAGGGTTAGGGTTAGGGTTAGGGTTAGGGTTAGGGTTAGGGTTAGGGTTAGGGTTAGGGTTAGGGTTAGGGTTAGGGTTAGGGTTAGGGTTAGGGTTAGGGTTAGGGTTAGGGTTAGGGTTAGGGTTAGGGTTAGGGTTAGGGTTAGGGTTAGGGTTAGGGTTAGGGTTAGGGTTAGGGTTAGGGTTAGGGTTAGGGTTAGGGTTAGGGTTAGGGTTAGGGTTAGGGTTAGGGTTAGGGTTAGGGTTAGGGTTAGGGTTAGGGTTAGGGTTAGGGTTAGGGTTAGGGTTAGGGTTAGGGTTAGGGTTAGGGTTAGGGTTAGGGTTAGGGTTAGGGTTAGGGTTAGGGTTAGGGTTAGGGTTAGGGTTAGGGTTAGGGTTAGGGTTAGGGTTAGGGTTAGGGTTAGGGTTAGGGTTAGGGTTAGGGTTAGGGTTAGGGTTAGGGTTAGGGTTAGGGTTAGGGTTAGGGTTAGGGTTAGGGTTAGGGTTAGGGTTAGGGTTAGGGTTAGGGTTAGGGTTAGGGTTAGGGTTAGGGTTAGGGTTAGGGTTAGGGTTAGGGTTAGGGTTAGGGTTAGGGTTAGGGTTAGGGTTAGGGTTAGGGTTAGGGTTAGGGTTAGGGTTAGGGTTAGGGTTAGGGTTAGGGTTAGGGTTAGGGTTAGGGTTAGGGTTAGGGTTAGGGTTAGGGTTAGGGTTAGGGTTAGGGTTAGGGTTAGGGTTAGGGTTAGGGTTAGGGTTAGGGTTAGGGTTAGGGTTAGGGTTAGGGTTAGGGTTAGGGTTAGGGTTAGGGTTAGGGTTAGGGTTAGGGTTAGGGTTAGGGTTAGGGTTAGGGTTAGGGTTAGGGTTAGGGTTAGGGTTAGGGTTAGGGTTAGGGTTAGGGTTAGGGTTAGGGTTAGGGTTAGGGTTAGGGTTAGGGTTAGGGTTAGGGTTAGGGTTAGGGTTAGGGTTAGGGTTAGGGTTAGGGTTAGGGTTAGGGTTAGGGTTAGGGTTAGGGTTAGGGTTAGGGTTAGGGTTAGGGTTAGGGTTAGGGTTAGGGTTAGGGTTAGGGTTAGGGTTAGGGTTAGGGTTAGGGTTAGGGTTAGGGTTAGGGTTAGGGTTAGGGTTAGGGTTAGGGTTAGGGTTAGGGTTAGGGTTAGGGTTAGGGTTAGGGTTAGGGTTAGGGTTAGGGTTAGGGTTAGGGTTAGGGTTAGGGTTAGGGTTAGGGTTAGGGTTAGGGTTAGGGTTAGGGTTAGGGTTAGGGTTAGGGTTAGGGTTAGGGTTAGGGTTAGGGTTAGGGTTAGGGTTAGGGTTAGGGTTAGGGTTAGGGTTAGGGTTAGGGTTAGGGTTAGGGTTAGGGTTAGGGTTAGGGTTAGGGTTAGGGTTAGGGTTAGGGTTAGGGTTAGGGTTAGGGTTAGGGTTAGGGTTAGGGTTAGGGTTAGGGTTAGGGTTAGGGTTAGGGTTAGGGTTAGGGTTAGGGTTAGGGTTAGGGTTAGGGTTAGGGTTAGGGTTAGGGTTAGGGTTAGGGTTAGGGTTAGGGTTAGGGTTAGGGTTAGGGTTAGGGTTAGGGTTAGGGTTAGGGTTAGGGTTAGGGTTAGGGTTAGGGTTAGGGTTAGGGTTAGGGTTAGGGTTAGGGTTAGGGTTAGGGTTAGGGTTAGGGTTAGGGTTAGGGTTAGGGTTAGGGTTAGGGTTAGGGTTAGGGTTAGGGTTAGGGTTAGGGTTAGGGTTAGGGTTAGGGTTAGGGTTAGGGTTAGGGTTAGGGTTAGGGTTAGGGTTAGGGTTAGGGTTAGGGTTAGGGTTAGGGTTAGGGTTAGGGTTAGGGTTAGGGTTAGGGTTAGGGTTAGGGTTAGGGTTAGGGTTAGGGTTAGGGTTAGGGTTAGGGTTAGGGTTAGGGTTAGGGTTAGGGTTAGGGTTAGGGTTAGGGTTAGGGTTAGGGTTAGGGTTAGGGTTAGGGTTAGGGTTAGGGTTAGGGTTAGGGTTAGGGTTAGGGTTAGGGTTAGGGTTAGGGTTAGGGTTAGGGTTAGGGTTAGGGTTAGGGTTAGGGTTAGGGTTAGGGTTAGGGTTAGGGTTAGGGTTAGGGTTAGGGTTAGGGTTAGGGTTAGGGTTAGGGTTAGGGTTAGGGTTAGGGTTAGGGTTAGGGTTAGGGTTAGGGTTAGGGTTAGGGTTAGGGTTAGGGTTAGGGTTAGGGTTAGGGTTAGGGTTAGGGTTAGGGTTAGGGTTAGGGTTAGGGTTAGGGTTAGGGTTAGGGTTAGGGTTAGGGTTAGGGTTAGGGTTAGGGTTAGGGTTAGGGTTAGGGTTAGGGTTAGGGTTAGGGTTAGGGTTAGGGTTAGGGTTAGGGTTAGGGTTAGGGTTAGGGTTAGGGTTAGGGTTAGGGTTAGGGTTAGGGTTAGGGTTAGGGTTAGGGTTAGGGTTAGGGTTAGGGTTAGGGTTAGGGTTAGGGTTAGGGTTAGGGTTAGGGTTAGGGTTAGGGTTAGGGTTAGGGTTAGGGTTAGGGTTAGGGTTAGGGTTAGGGTTAGGGTTAGGGTTAGGGTTAGGGTTAGGGTTAGGGTTAGGGTTAGGGTTAGGGTTAGGGTTAGGGTTAGGGTTAGGGTTAGGGTTAGGGTTAGGGTTAGGGTTAGGGTTAGGGTTAGGGTTAGGGTTAGGGTTAGGGTTAGGGTTAGGGTTAGGGTTAGGGTTAGGGTTAGGGTTAGGGTTAGGGTTAGGGTTAGGGTTAGGGTTAGGGTTAGGGTTAGGGTTAGGGTTAGGGTTAGGGTTAGGGTTAGGGTTAGGGTTAGGGTTAGGGTTAGGGTTAGGGTTAGGGTTAGGGTTAGGGTTAGGGTTAGGGTTAGGGTTAGGGTTAGGGTTAGGGTTAGGGTTAGGGTTAGGGTTAGGGTTAGGGTTAGGGTTAGGGTTAGGGTTAGGGTTAGGGTTAGGGTTAGGGTTAGGGTTAGGGTTAGGGTTAGGGTTAGGGTTAGGGTTAGGGTTAGGGTTAGGGTTAGGGTTAGGGTTAGGGTTAGGGTTAGGGTTAGGGTTAGGGTTAGGGTTAGGGTTAGGGTTAGGGTTAGGGTTAGGGTTAGGGTTAGGGTTAGGGTTAGGGTTACGGTTAGGGTTAGGGTTAGGGTTAGGGTTAGGGTTAGGGTTAGGGTTAGGGTTAGGGTTAGGGTTAGGGTTAGGGTTAGGGTTAGGGTTAGGGTTAGGGTTAGGGTTAGGGTTAGGGTTAGGGTTAGGGTTAGGGTTAGGGTTAGGGTTAGGGTTAGGGTTAGGGTTAGGGTTAGGGTTAGGGTTAGGGTTAGGGTTAGGGTTAGGGTTAGGGTTAGGGTTAGGGTTAGGGTTAGGGTTAGGGTTAGGGTTAGGGTTAGGGTTAGGGTTAGGGTTAGGGTTAGGGTTAGGGTTAGGGTTAGGGTTAGGGTTAGGGTTAGGGTTAGGGTTAGGGTTAGGGTTAGGGTTAGGGTTAGGGTTAGGGTTAGGGTTAGGGTTAGGGTTAGGGTTAGGGTTAGGGTTAGGGTTAGGGTTAGGGTTAGGGTTAGGGTTAGGGTTAGGGTTAGGGTTAGGGTTAGGGTTAGGGTTAGGGTTAGGGTTAGGGTTAGGGTTAGGGTTAGGGTTAGGGTTAGGGTTAGGGTTAGGGTTAGGGTTAGGGTTAGGGTTAGGGTTAGGGTTAGGGTTAGGGTTAGGGTTAGGGTTAGGGTTAGGGTTAGGGTTAGGGTTAGGGTTAGGGTTAGGGTTAGGGTTAGGGTTAGGGTTAGGGTTAGGGTTAGGGTTAGGGTTAGGGTTAGGGTTAGGGTTAGGGTTAGGGTTAGGGTTAGGGTTAGGGTTAGGGTTAGGGTTAGGGTTAGGGTTAGGGTTAGGGTTAGGGTTAGGGTTAGGGTTAGGGTTAGGGTTAGGGTTAGGGTTAGGGTTAGGGTTAGGGTTAGGGTTAGGGTTAGGGTTAGGGTTAGGGTTAGGGTTAGGGTTAGGGTTAGGGTTAGGGTTAGGGTTAGGGTTAGGGTTAGGGTTAGGGTTAGGGTTAGGGTTAGGGTTAGGGTTAGGGTTAGGGTTAGGGTTAGGGTTAGGGTTAGGGTTAGGGTTAGGGTTAGGGTTAGGGGGTTAGGGTTAGGGTTAGGGTTAGGGTTAGGGTTAGGGTTAGGGTTAGGGTTAGGGTTAGGGTTAGGGTTAGGGTTAGGGTTAGGGTTAGGGTTAGGGTTAGGGTTAGGGTTAGGGTTAGGGTTAGGGTTAGGGTTAGGGTTAGGGTTAGGGTTAGGGTTAGGGTTAGGGTTAGGGTTAGGGTTAGGGTTAGGGTTAGGGTTAGGGTTAGGGTTAGGGTTAGGGTTAGGGTTAGGGTTAGGGTTAGGGTTAGGGTTAGGGTTAGGGTTAGGGTTAGGGTTAGGGTTAGGGTTAGGGTTAGGGTTAGGGTTAGGGTTAGGGTTAGGGTTAGGGTTAGGGTTAGGGTTAGGGTTAGGGTTAGGGTTAGGGTTAGGGTTAGGGTTAGGGTTAGGGTTAGGGTTAGGGTTAGGGTTAGGGTTAGGGTTAGGGTTAGGGTTAGGGTTAGGGTTAGGGTTAGGGTTAGGGTTAGGGTTAGGGTTAGGGTTAGGGTTAGGGTTAGGGTTAGGGTTAGGGTTAGGGTTAGGGTTAGGGTTAGGGTTAGGGTTAGGGTTAGGGTTAGGGTTAGGGTTAGGGTTAGGGTTAGGGTTAGGGTTAGGGTTAGGGTTAGGGTTAGGGTTAGGGTTAGGGTTAGGGTTAGGGTTAGGGTTAGGGTTAGGGTTAGGGTTAGGGTTAGGGTTAGGGTTAGGGTTAGGGTTAGGGTTAGGGTTAGGGTTAGGGTTAGGGTTAGGGTTAGGGTTAGGGTTAGGGTTAGGGTTAGGGTTAGGGTTAGGGTTAGGGTTAGGGTTAGGGTTAGGGTTAGGGTTAGGGTTAGGGTTAGGGTTAGGGTTAGGGTTAGGGTTAGGGTTAGGGTTAGGGTTAGGGTTAGGGTTAGGGTTAGGGTTAGGGTTAGGGTTAGGGTTAGGGTTAGGGTTAGGGTTAGGGTTAGGGTTAGGGTTAGGGTTAGGGTTAGGGTTAGGGTTAGGGTTAGGGTTAGGGTTAGGGTTAGGGTTAGGGTTAGGGTTAGGGTTAGGGTTAGGGTTAGGGTTAGGGTTAGGGTTAGGGTTAGGGTTAGGGTTAGGGTTAGGGTTAGGGTTAGGGTTAGGGTTAGGGTTAGGGTTAGGGTTAGGGTTAGGGTTAGGGTTAGGGTTAGGGTTAGGGTTAGGGTTAGGGTTAGGGTTAGGGTTAGGGTTAGGGTTAGGGTTAGGGTTAGGGTTAGGGTTAGGGTTAGGGTTAGGGTTAGGGTTAGGGTTAGGGTTAGGGTTAGGGTTAGGGTTAGGGTTAGGGTTAGGGTTAGGGTTAGGGTTAGGGTTAGGGTTAGGGTTAGGGTTAGGGTTAGGGTTAGGGTTAGGGTTAGGGTTAGGGTTAGGGTTAGGGTTAGGGTTAGGGTTAGGGTTAGGGTTAGGGTTAGGGTTAGGGTTAGGGTTAGGGTTAGGGTTAGGGTTAGGGTTAGGGTTAGGGTTAGGGTTAGGGTTAGGGTTAGGGTTAGGGTTAGGGTTAGGGTTAGGGTTAGGGTTAGGGTTAGGGTTAGGGTTAGGGTTAGGGTTAGGGTTAGGGTTAGGGTTAGGGTTAGGGTTAGGGTTAGGGTTAGGGTTAGGGTTAGGGTTAGGGTTAGGGTTAGGGTTAGGGTTAGGGTTAGGGTTAGGGTTAGGGTTAGGGTTAGGGTTAGGGTTAGGGTTAGGGTTAGGGTTAGGGTTAGGGTTAGGGTTAGGGTTAGGGTTAGGGTTAGGGTTAGGGTTAGGGTTAGGGTTAGGGTTAGGGTTAGGGTTAGGGTTAGGGTTAGGGTTAGGGTTAGGGTTAGGGTTAGGGTTAGGGTTAGGGTTAGGGTTAGGGTTAGGGTTAGGGTTAGGGTTAGGGTTAGGGTTAGGGTTAGGGTTAGGGTTAGGGTTAGGGTTAGGGTTAGGGTTAGGGTTAGGGTTAGGGTTAGGGTTAGGGTTAGGGTTAGGGTTAGGGTTAGGGTTAGGGTTAGGGTTAGGGTTAGGGTTAGGGTTAGGGTTAGGGTTAGGGTTAGGGTTAGGGTTAGGGTTAGGGTTAGGGTTAGGGTTAGGGTTAGGGTTAGGGTTAGGGTTAGGGTTAGGGTTAGGGTTAGGGTTAGGGTTAGGGTTAGGGTTAGGGTTAGGGTTAGGGTTAGGGTTAGGGTTAGGGTTAGGGTTAGGGTTAGGGTTAGGGTTAGGGTTAGGGTTAGGGTTAGGGTTAGGGTTAGGGTTAGGGTTAGGGTTAGGGTTAGGGTTAGGGTTAGGGTTAGGGTTAGGGTTAGGGTTAGGGTTAGGGTTAGGGTTAGGGTTAGGGTTAGGGTTAGGGTTAGGGTTAGGGTTAGGGTTAGGGTTAGGGTTAGGGTTAGGGTTAGGGTTAGGGTTAGGGTTAGGGTTAGGGTTAGGGTTAGGGTTAGGGTTAGGGTTAGGGTTAGGGTTAGGGTTAGGGTTAGGGTTAGGGTTAGGGTTAGGGTTAGGGTTAGGGTTAGGGTTAGGGTTAGGGTTAGGGTTAGGGTTAGGGTTAGGGTTAGGGTTAGGGTTAGGGTTAGGGTTAGGGTTAGGGTTAGGGTTAGGGTTAGGGGGTTAGGGTTAGGGTTAGGGTTAGGGTTAGGGTTAGGGTTAGGGTTAGGGTTAGGGTTAGGGTTAGGGTTAGGGTTAGGGTTAGGGTTAGGGTTAGGGTTAGGGTTAGGGTTAGGGTTAGGGTTAGGGTTAGGGTTAGGGTTAGGGTTAGGGTTAGGGTTAGGGTTAGGGTTAGGGTTAGGGTTAGGGTTAGGGTTAGGGTTAGGGTTAGGGTTAGGGTTAGGGTTAGGGTTAGGGTTAGGGTTAGGGTTAGGGTTAGGGTTAGGGTTAGGGTTAGGGTTAGGGTTAGGGTTAGGGTTAGGGTTAGGGTTAGGGTTAGGGTTAGGGTTAGGGTTAGGGTTAGGGTTAGGGTTAGGGTTAGGGTTA